>NC_139221.1:186820646-186863146 GCF_055691185.1 Crinia signifera
CAGGAACTTGGAGTGTGTATATTGTGTTGTACTGAGCAGGTCTTGACTACTATATATGCTGTTTTAGATCTAACACCAGCAAAGGAAAAGCGGATGTCAAAGCTAAGCATAAGAAACCTCATCCATCAAAATGTACTTTGTGTGACAAAGCATTACCAGACAACTGTGTAGGCTCCACTTGTGAGGCGTGTAAAATAGCCCAGCAGGGGACATTACCGCAGATGACAGATCAGGTTAGCATGTTAAAAACAGCATCGGCTGACATATTTGTTACTAAGCAAGACATGGAGAAAATGTCTGCTAAAAGAAGCAGGGCTGTGTTATCGGAGGGATCAGATGATTCTGCAGAGGGCCCTGGCATTAAAGATGATGACTTGGAGGAAGGAGAGCTATATCAGGATAAACTGATTTAGATTTCAATCCGGTATTAATAGAGAACCTTCTAGCCCTTATACACAAATCTCTTAACATTGAAGAGACTAAAGAGGAAGAAAAGTTACAAGACTTGCTCTTCCGGGATAAAAAGAAAAAGGTGAAAATGTTTCCCCTCTCAAAAACCCTTAAAGAGTTGGTAGAAGAGGAGTGGCGACATCCGGACAAAAAAGTGGCAGTGCCATTGAAAGTCGCAAAAATGTACCCCTTCGAACCAGATCAGGTTAAATGTTGGGAGGAATCGCCAAAAGTGGATGCAGCCATTGCAAGAATTTCCAGAAAAACAACGTTGCCATTGGAAGATGCTAACATCTTCAAAGATGCGATGGAGAGAAAAATTGAGGTTAGCCTCAGAAAGCAGCAGGTTACGTCTGGAGCGGCAATGAAGGCGTCTTCAGCAATGGCAATTACATCAAGAGTGCTTCGATCCTGGTGTCAGGACCTTGAATCGGATACCTTAGATGGGATCAAAAGATCTGAGTTGATAAAAGTAATGCAAAATATTCAGGTCGCCGTCGAATTAGTCTATGACTCATCATTAGATGTAGTGAAATTGGCAGCCAGGATGGGCGCCACAGCAACTGTGGCTAGACGTGCTTTATGGCTGAAGCCATGGGCAGCGGATACGCAGCTCAAGCAAAAATTGATATCTTTGCCCTTTCAAGGACAGTACTTATTTGGCATGAAACTAGATGACATTATTACAAAACTGTCGGGAGGAAAGTCGGTGTGGCTCCCGCTACATAAAGGTAAAATACGTTTTTTTCAGGCAGGCCTTTTGTATGTCAGCAGACTGAATTCAAAGAAGCAAGAACCTACAGGCCAGGGAGAAGTTACAGAAGATCATGGGCAGGTAACAGGAACTTTTTTCGTGGCCAAAGGGGAAGAGAGGGAAGATATTCCTCTAGACCGTTCAGTCAATGACGCCAGAGTGACAGTTAGGGGCAGGCTGCTCGAGTACGGGCAGGTCTGGTCCCAATCTGTCGAAGACAGATGGGTGTTGGAAATAGTAAAGAATGGATACAAGATCGAATTAGTAAAACACCCAGGGGCTTGGAGAACGGAGTTCCCTATACCAAAAGATCCAGAAGAAAGGTCAGCCTTATTAACCAGCCTAACCAACATGATTCGCCAGAAGATAAAAAGTGCCAAAAGAGCAGGAACTTCAAGGTTGGCAGTCAAGATTCTTCGTCGTCAGAAAACGATCCGGAGGTTTCAGAACGATCCTTATCTAAGAAGGCTGAACTCTTACTTAATAGTAAAGAGGTTCAATATGGAGTCCCTAAGGATGATTCTACCAGATATCAAAAGAGGAGCGTACTTAACAACTATAGATCTACAAGATGCCTACTTACACGTCCCCATATTCCCGGGACATCACAGGTTTCTAAGATTTTGTTTAAAAGGAGAGGTGTATCAGTTTGTCACTCTTCCTTTCGGATTGGCCACCTCACCCAGAACCTTTACAAAAGTACTGGTAGTTTTAATCGCCAACTTAAGACAACAGGACATATCGGTCTGGCCTTACTTAGACGAGGTTCTGATTATGGCCCAAACACCGGAGCAATCAAAAGAATACACGCTGAAGGTGATGCATTATCTGGAGGATCATGGATGGTTAATAAATCAAAGAAAGTGTCAAATAAGTCCTTCCCGTATAGTGAAATATCTGGGGGTATCAATAGACACTTTCTCAATGACAATAAAATTGACAGAAGACAGGAAGAAGAAACTGATCAGCTAAGTGGTCAAGCTGCAAGACAAGAGGAGCATCATCGGCAGACTTTATGAAGGTCATCGGTCTGATCTCAGCAGCACTGGATGCCGTCTCATGGGGCAGGTTTCACATGTGATCTCTACAGAATTGTTTTCTCACACAGTGGGATGGGGATGGAAAGAACAAAAATCAGTTCATCCTACTATCAAAAGGAGCTTGGTGGTCTCACACACAAAGATTGGATCAAGGAAGAATGTTTGCAGTAAAGCAGCAAGTAGTATTAACCACGTATGCTAGCCAATCAGGCTGGGGGGCAGTATGTGGAGATCGCATAGCCCAAGGACTCTGGTCACAAGAAATGAGTCAAAAACATTCAAATGTGAGGGAAATAAGGGCAGTGTTTATGGCGTGCCAACATCTGCAAGACTCATTAGCCAGAAGAGACATAATCATAAGATCAGACAACCAGTCGGTAGTATCCTATGTCAACAAACAAGGAGGAGCAAGTCGCTGAGAGCTAATGACAGAAGTAGCAAAGATCTTTACTTGGGCAGAAGAGGGTAAACAGCCTAGTAGCGATGTTTGTTGCAGGCAAAGAAAACTGGCAAGCCGACCGTCTCAGCAGGCATCAGTTAAAACAAGGAGAATGGGAGTTGGCACCAGAAATATTCAAGAAATAGTGGAGATGTGGGGATTACCCAAAATAGACCTGATGGCCACAAGGAAGAACTCGAAAGTATGGAGATTAATTTTGAGACACTGGGAACCACAAGCAGAGCAATCAAACGCACTGACGGTCGAGTGGGAAGAGACTCTGGTGTATGTGTTTACCCCCCCCCCCCCTTTTCCAATTATAGCAAAATTATTGGACAAGATTCAGAAAGAGAAGGCAACAGTAATTGCAGTCCTTCCATAATGGCCGAGACGGGCCTGGTTTCCCAAGCTGATGAAGATGGCGATCCCTGGGTACTACTGGATCAGAACGACCTGATCGGTCAGAACGGGATATGGCAAGCTCAACCACCCAGCAGGACATTAACGGCATGGTTACTGAAACCCAGTTGTTAGTAAAAAGAGGGTTTTCAAAGAGAGTAGTGGGAACCCTTCTTAAAGCGAGAAAAGGGTAAACTTCAAAGACCTATCATAGGGTATGGAGAAAATATGTTCCCTTCTGTAGGTCGACTAGAAAACTCCCAAGAGAGCTGCCCACAGTAATGGAGTTTCTTCAAGTTGGGCTAGATAAGAACTTATCTACAAGTTCTATCAAGGTTCAAATTTCAGCTTTATCAGCAATGCTTGACTGGAAATTGGCTGATACATAGATTCGTCCAAGCAGCAAAATGTATTAAGCCATCATTCCATAATCTTTTAGCACCATGGGACCTCAACCTGGTACTTAACGCATTGGTGGATCCGCCGTTTGAGCCTCTTCATGAAGTGGCGTTAAAATGGTAACGATCAAAGTGGTATTTCTGATAGCGATTACCTCGGCCAGAAGAGTATCTGAGCTGCAAGCTCTATGGGTGAAACAACCCTTCTTGAATTTTTTCTAAGAAAAGGTGATACTGAGGACCAACCCACAGTTTCTTCCGAAAGTGGTCTCATCATTCCATATCCTTTTGCTCAAACCCTACCAATTCTAAAGAAGAGAGGTTACATAAATTAGATGTGGTAAGAACACTTAAAGTGTACCTAGAGAGAACAACAGACTATAGAAAGACTGAGAGACTGTTCGTTTTGACGGAAGGAAAAAATAAAGGGCTAGGGGCCAGCAAAGCAACCCTGTCCAGATGGATAAACAGCCATCATTGAAGCTTACATAATTAGAGGTCAACAACCTCCTGTAGGCCTAAAAGCCCATTCAACCAGAGCAATGTCAGCCTCATGGGCAGAGAAATAATCAGCATCCTTAGAAGAGCTCTGCAAAGCGGCCTGTTGGTCGTCAATGCACACATTCACAAGACATTATAGAGTGGATGTGGCGGCATCTTCAGATGCAAAATTCGGCAGTAAGGTACTTAGTGCCGTTGTGTAAAAAAAAACACGTTCTGCAAAGCGGCCTGTTGGTCGTCAATGCACACATTCACAAGACATTATAGAGTGGATGTGGCGGCATCTTCAGATGCAAAATTCGGCAGTAAGGTACTTAGTGCCGTTGTGTAAAAAAATAAAATAAAAAATAAATATATATATATATATATATATATATATATATATATATATATATATATATATATATATATATATATATATATATATATATATATATATATATATATATATATATATATATATATATATATATAAATATAAATATATATATATATATTTTTTTTTTTCTTTTGGTATGTATTACGGTGAGGTAAACTCTATTTATATGTACTATATCCCACCCAGTGACTATAACTGCTTGGGTATTACCCATTAGTGGCTGCCATAGGGAGGTAGAGGAAAGTACAGATTCTTACCTGTTAATATGCTTTCCTCTGCTCCACCATGGCAGCGTAGTTCCCTTCCCATTGATTATGTATTATTATGTGATTTATGCTTTATAACCAAAACACTGAGTCCTGTTTAGGAGGGGCTTATATAAGGGCCAGTGTTCTTTTTTTTTTTTTTTTTTTTTTTGTTTCCTTTCCAGTATACTACCCTCTGGGACTTGACCCATTAGTGGCTGCCATGGTGGAGTAGAGGAAAGCATATTAACAGGTAAGAATATGTACTATAGTTGGACCTATTTGATTTAAACAATTTCACTGAATGTTTTTGTCCATTCTCCTGAGTTTGTGAGCAAATTGTTTATTGGCATTTGCCCCCATACAGTACCAGATTTTCAGTCCAACCAACCAACTAGTTGGAAGGTTGGAGGAAAGTTGGTCTGATGTGTGGCCATCATTAGCCATCTATTGCTTCACAGAGCTAGCCGGTCCTTGCTTGTAAAACAAAGAAGCCTAGAGACATCTAATTTACTGCACAAATGTATTGTTAAAACCAAAGGGAGGATTCGATTTTTAGCATACCTGTCACTTTAGACATGGTTGATAGTGAAATATTTTACCTGCTCTGGACTCCCTTTACTTTTAGTGATGGTTGCAACTTTATTAGACTGGTTTTAGCATAAAGTGACTAAAGCTACTAAAACTATTGGCTGCAATAAAGAAAACGTGTAAATAGTTGGACTATTCGCATGTTTCTGCTTGTCACCTTAGCAGAAAAAACTATTACATTGCCCCTTAATAGAGCAAAGTGACAGTTTATTTGAATACCAACTGTTTAAAATGGTGGTGTATTTGGTGTGGTAATGTGCTTTATATGTAACAGAAATAAAAATATTGGTACTTTTGTAGTTTCACGGCGCCAGATAAAATATTGCATGCGATACGATGTGATCCGATCCCACCTGATTTTCATGGAAAAAGGGACCTTTTCATACCCCCACTATCCAACTATGCATGGGGTTGACTTTATATAGTGTGGCGAGCCCCGCGATGGGACGCGGATTAGTTTACATGTATTGCGCGTCCCTTGTGGCGCGCAATACATGTAACGTCATCCGCGGGGCTCGCCACGCTTCGGGCTCCATGGCTCGCTGCGCTCGCCACACTATATAAAATCAACTCCATGCGTAGTTGGATAGTGGGGGTATGAAAGGTCCCTTTTTCCATGAAAATCGGGTGCGATCGGATCGCAAGCGATTTTATCTGGTGCCGTGAAACTACACAAGTACCAAAATAGTCCACTTCCTTCAGTTTTCTAGGGAGAAATCCTCCTCTTCAGACTTAATGTTGAAGTTCACTTAAGATAAAACACAAAATATCTTTGTGTATTACAGATTTCACTTGTAAATGTATCCATCACAATGGAACACTCCATAATGGTTCTGGTTTTAAGTACATCCATGCATGACCATAGGTGACTTGGGGGTAATTCAGACCTGCATATTGCAGGTAAATGCTACCCCACAGCAGAGTGAATCCCCGTGACACAATGCGAATGGATGTGTACGCTTACATATCCGCTCGCATGCGACTGCACAGAAGAAAGAGCTTTTCTATGGGAGCGCTTACCGGATTTGTGGGCGCGGTCATAAAGTGCTGGGCGGACCCCTGCGACGACCCCTCCCTGTCCATCATTATGCAAACAGCCCAGCAACAGTGAAACTCACCGAATGCGTTTGCCCCAGGGGTTTACGCATTACCAGCAGAAGAGCAGCTTTGCGGAAGACTTTCCATAGCGCTGCACTATGGAACACCCCCCCTGCTGACAGTGTATGCACTGAGCAGCTTTCCCCCCAGCGATGACAACGATCATAGCTACCCATACACACTGGGCAAAATCGCCCAGTGTGTATGGACCTTATGAGTGCCAACATCTATGAAAGATTTTCAAATTATTCTTTAAAAATGCCAGCATTGCTTAAATTTGTTATATAAATAAAAAGATTATATTTCCTATATAAGGTTACAGGTAATTATGATTAATAAAAATATATGCTTGCCAATTTTCACACTTTTTTTTGACATATTCACTTGGCACTCAAAGGGCTAAAGACCATCCAGTTGTGCATAATTTATTATGATTACCTTGCTCTTTTGCATTTGGTTGAATATTTTGTTCTGCAGTATATTTAAGAGAAATTAGGTCCATGATTCTCTTATTGCAATAGTCTGCTTTTTGCTTATTTAGAGTGAGCACCATTTTCTTCTTTTATGTTTTATATGTAGATATGTAGTGCTTTTGAATGTATTAATAAGTTGTTAACCTCCCTTTAGGAAGAAGAAACTGGAAGCAAAGTTAAAGAAAATGCAAGGTAATATGGCTGTACATCTACTTTGAACCTAAAAGCTTACCTAGGCTGTAACTGTAAATCATGGTCACAGATTTTACAGGTGGTGTGGCTTGAACTGTATCCTTGATACAAAACATTTTGCACAATACTTTTTGAAGTACTTTATGATATGGTTTCCGTGCCTTGGTGTCCTATTTTTTGGGGGAAATAGATATCTGATTTTGCGTGTTTTTTTTTGGCATTTCTGTCTGATGGAATGGTTAAAGAGCGCTAGAGTTTCTGTCTGAAGCACAGGTGTTAAAATGGTTCAGCCAGTTTGATATGTCCACCACTTGGAATGCTTTTATGAGTATGTAGCCTGATGTCACTGTCATCTACAAATTCAGAATTGCAGGAGCATGTACATTTTAAAGTTAATATTTTGGGCGAGATTCAGCAATAATACCCGGTGCACATCGCCGGCATTTGCATAGTTAATAATCGCATATGCACTAACATATGCGATTATTAACGCAAAAGCGATGCCCGGCGATGTGCACCGGATTCCTCCCTCCCTGCCGGAACCCTTACACAGCTGTAAGGGCTCCGGTTCCTCCTCCCTGCACTCAGAAGTGGTGCAAGCAGGAGGAAATCATTGGTCCGGGCAGCACAGCAGAAGGCTGCCCGGACACAGGTGAGGGGGGTGCGGCGCAGATCGGCGGGCAGCGGGGGACGCGAAGGGAAGCCCATAGGCTTCCATGGGGTTACGCCAAATAGGAACTGGCGTAACCCCCCACAGCGAAGCCCCAGCAATGGGGCTTTGCTGCATATGAAAATGCGGTAAAAAACCCCGAAAACAGGGTTTTTACGGCATTTTCAGCTTGCTGAATCTCGCCCTTTGAATAATCAATGGGTTTCCCATTAATCTGTATGCATTTACCACACACAGCTGTTATATATCATGCAGGGTTCTCAAACTCGATCCTCAGGACCCCACACAGTTCATGTTTTCCATGTCACTCCACAGGTGCATTAATTACACTGACACATTTTGAAAGATCCACTTGTGGAACTAATTATTTCACTTCCGATTGATTCTGTGAGGAGACCTGCGAAACATGCACTGTGTGGGTTCCTGAACACCGAGTTTGAGAACCTGTGTACTACAGTATTCCTCAGATCCCAGTCTTCAAGCAAACTAAATGTTTCTGCCTGTCCCATATTATATTAACATTTATTTAACGAGCACTGTTGCATTCTTATAATATTTTTAAGTAGTACTTTTATGAGTTGTGTTATTATATTGGTACATGAACAGAATATTGATGTTCAGTCAAGAAAATAAGTAACTACATTATTCAAGTATCAAGGCTTCAATTCAATATCTTTCAAAGGGGGCTACTCAATTGTTTTGATCATGGCCACCCTAGAAGCAATTCAATTATTCTGCTGTTCGTGCGCACAACAGCCACAGAGGTCACTTTTTTTTTTTTTTGAGCCTCTGGAGGCATTTTGATGGATGCCCAAAGCAGGACTTAGACATGTTAAGCCGTTTTTCGCACCTCAAACTTATTTGGATGCCACTTGTGCGCACAAACAACAATGGAATTGTGACAGTTGTTTTGGCCTCAAAACAGTTATTTTTAGACAGAAAAATTGCATGCAGAAAATACTTAAATACCCCTTTGTTGTGTTATCTAGTTATATGTAAATATATAAATGAAGGTAAAGCACAATATGCAAAGCACATTTGTCTAGCAAATGAAGGAACCCCATGGAGGCATATCCTGCTCTTTAAGTGACATTATGTTCTCAAATTTATATTATTTGGACAATTTTGTGTTCAAGCTCAGATCAGGTTGCTCACATGGGCATGCAATGTGCATGAGCAATTTATTTTCTTCTTCTGAAATGCATTTTACATACAAAAGTGGTTTTGTGATTGAGTCAGATGGTATTAGAGAAGTTGCAGAAAAATAATGGCAATATTGCATCAGCCTTGTGCAATACATCTACAGATAAATTGGTGCATCTAGCTGTTTGTACGGATGATTTGTATACCCTTGTTGGAGGGTGGCTTTCTGTGACTGACATCTCAACTAAGTGGGCACCGTTACCGCCCAGTTGTGACATCCAGGACGACCCATTAGGTGGCCAATTGGTAAATATGTATGCAATTTCCATTAGTTACATACAGTAGGTAGGTAGATCATTGCCCAGCTTTAGACAACTCTGGAAGCATTGTCAAAATGGAGGTTTGTGTTGCCGCACATTAGTTTATCAACATTTATCTATAGTTTATTTAGAAGATAATGATAGGAAAACCAAAGTTAATAGTTTTGTGCCGCTTGCGGTCAATATCAATATGTTGGTGGTGCACCCAAAAGTGAGTACATTGTATCAAGGAAGAGGAGAAAAGTAAAGTCTGGAAGCATACCAGAGGTTTATTTCTAAGAGATTTAGTATAATTTATAGTGGGCCACTACATTTGCACAAATCTGGGCAGTGAATATTGTAATAATTCACACTAGTCCCTGCCCATTGCAGGTTACATTAATATACATTTCCTCTACCTCCCCCATGGCAACAATCAACTGTGGGTTCTTCCCCCTCTGGGTAGTAACTGTAAAGGGAATAAAGAAGGAATTATAGTAAGCAGTGTATTCTGTGGTTTAGGTCCGAAACCAGAAAGGATAAAGGGGATCTGAAGGCAAAGCACAAGAAGTTGCACTTTGCAAAATGTTTGCTTTGCTATACAGTATTGCCTGACAAGCATGTGGGAAATTTTTGTGAGGGCTGCAAAATGCTGCAGCAGTTACCTCTATGGGCAGTATTCAATGAAAAAGTCCTCCGTGCATGGAGAGCGTTTTATTTCGCTCTCCATGCACTCTCCATGTTCCGGAGCCTCCTGCTCCCACTATTCAATGTATTGAAGACTCGCCGCCACTCGCGGCGAGTCTTAACCCCTGCAGCGGACGAGCGTCCGCGGCAGGGAGCTGACAGGGAGCCGGGGGACGGAAGCAGCCAGAGAGATTAGTCTCCCTGGCTGCTCCAGAGGAATGTGGAGGGGAGGGGGGCTCTCCGGGACCCAGGCTGCCCCCCCCCCCTATAGCCAGCGGGGGACCCAGTATTCACTGCACCCGATCGTGCATATTAACGATCGGGTGCAGTGAATATATGAATATGTAATGAGCAGCTCGAGCGCTCCGGCCCCCTGCTGGCTGCACTGTGTAAAAAAAAAAAAAATTAAATTTTTTTTTTTTATTAAATATATATTCATGTGCTTATAAGCACATGAATAAAAATAACATGCCCCTTCACAGAAAAAAAACTGATTTTTTGACACCAAAATTAAAAAAAAAAAACCTTTTAGTTTAAAGGTTCATATTCCAGCTCCCCATCAAAAGATGGAGAATTGCTACACTGAGAGACACAGAGAAAATCACTTAGAAAGACGGAGAATATTTTACATTGAATAGGGTTGCTCGCTTTTGGAGAGCAAAATGCTCCGTCCAAGGCGAACAAAGCACAAATTCTCCACAAAACACGGAGAACTTTTCTCATTGAATACTGCCCTATGACAGATGAGTGATCTGGTAGTTATGTTTAAGTTGGCCTTAGCAGACACGTTTGTTACAAAGGAGGATTTGGCATAGATGTCTACAAAAAGGAACTGGATTGTCTTGCGTGATGTCTCTGCTGACGAATCGGTGGCAGGACCCGAGAGATTTGACTGTGAGGAAGACATATTCTAGGATAAGGCAGACTCAGATTTTAATCTAGACTTGGAGAATTTGCTGACTTCAATATATAAGTCCCTTAATATTGATGACTCCCAGGAAGATTTGAAATTGCTGGATTTATTGTTTAAGGATAGAAAGAAGAAAGGAAAAGTTTTTTTTTTTTCCTTTATCCCAGTCCCTCAAGGACTTTATAACAGGTGAATGGAAGCATCCAGATAAGAGACACTGTACCTCCAAAGTTAGTTAAAATGTATCTCTTTGAACAGGAGCAGGTCCTCACCTGTGAATAACCACCTAAGGTGGATGCAGCTATAGCTCCTATCTCTAAAAAAACACTACCTCTAGAGGACGCTAATATCTTTAAAGACCCAGTGGATAGACGGATATTGGGGTTAAGAAAACAGAATTTAACAACAGCGGAAGCCATGGCGGTCACCTCAAGAGTGCTCAGAGGGTGGTGCCAGGAGTTAGAATCTGGTATGCTGGACAGCATTAAAAGGTCAGACTTGCTTAAAATAATACAGAACATTCAGTTAGTTGTTGAATTCTTGTGAATTCAGTAGCCAGAATTCCTCTTTGGTTAAAGCCTTGTGCAGCAGATGTCCAGTCTAAGAATAAATTACTCTTTACCGTTTCAAGGCAGTTATCTGTTTGGTCAACAACTGGATGAAATTATCACAAAAATGTCAGGGGCTAAGTCAGTTTGGTTACCTCAGGACAGAGTTGTGAAGAAGGACCCTTCAAATAGGGTATTTAGGTATCGGCCTCAAGACTATAGGCATGTTAGAACCTATAGACCAGGGAGAAATTACAGGAGGAATGTCTGGGCAAATTCAAGAGCGAATTTTCGTGGCCAAAGAAGAAAAAGAGGGCAGATTTCTCTCTCATCAAAACCCAAAATGACGCCAGGCCAGAAAAGGTGGAAGCCAGGCTGCTACAGTTCAGAGATGCCTGGGAAAAATCAACCACAGACAAATGGGTTTTAAAAATAATAAGAGCAGGGTACAAGATACAGTTCAAGAGATATCTGGAGGTTTCCTTACTAGAATCCCCGGTTTCACAAACGTCCTAATGGGATACTGGGAAACGTCTTAAGACCTTGGGTATTAGAGGGTATCCGCAGGAGACAGGCACATATATTACTTTGAACTGGGTGTACTGGCTCCTCCCCTCTGATCCCCCGCCCACGAACCAGTTTAGAAAAATGTGCCCTCAGGAGAGGATGCACACTGCTGGAGCTCCAGAGAGTTTGTCTTCAGTTTACTTTTATTTTTTATTTTTGGGTTTGCTGTGTTGGACTTTACAGCATTCCTGCTTTGTGGGAAGTCAGGAGAAGGGTTAAGTTGCAGGCCTGTTAAGGTACCAAGCTGTCCCTGCTGCAGGACCACTGTCCTGAGAGGGTGCTGTCATCGCGGGCATTGCGCTGCAGCGTTACACTCCCCCAGCATGCCGCACACTCCAGACTAAGTCCGAAGACATCTGTGGTGAGCAGACACCAGGGTTCCCTTAGTGGGGTACCCCGGTTTATTGTGCGGCAAGATGACGGCCGTCGCGGGGCCTCTGCCACAGACTGGTGGCAGTCCCCATTAAAAACTCTGTTTTAACACAGCAGGCGCCAGTATAATTAATACTTATAAGCCAGCGCCATTATAAGGGGTGGGGCTTACTCAGAGTGGGACCAGAAGCTCTCTGTGGTGCCAACACTGCTTCCTGCTTCTCCTCTGCAGCGCCATTACTGCCTGTCAGCTCCTCAGTGGTGGGGATTGAAGAGAGAATATTTGCAGCAGATAAGCAAGTGTTTATTAGCGCTAAAACGCGCTTATTGTGTGTTACTTCTGTGCACTCAATGCATGTGGCATTTTACTTAGGTATTTATGCTTATAACCAACTCAACCAAGTTAGGGTTTGGGGTGTACTGGTCCTCTCAGTGTCTCTGAGTGCTTCCCCACGGGCTTTTTGAGCTATACACATATTTTAGTGTTAGAAGCTGACACATAGTGTTCTAACACTCCACATTGATTTATATCCTATTTCAACTGTGTGTTTCTGTGTGTGTGGGAAAGGTACATTTTCCAGCATGGTGAGAAAGTTGACCTGTGTTATTTGCAGCACTAAATTTGTGCGTCAGTCCACTTCACAAATTACTTGTGAACAATGCATGTCTCCACAGCCTAATGGATTGTCACCCGAGCTTTGTAGTACACCTCTTTCAGGCTCTCGGGAGCCTGAGTGGGCTGCTGGGTTTAAGGCTATGTTACAGACTGTGTCTTCACATTTAGCTGCAAATACTGCGCAGACCAACCAGGTGCAGCAGGATTTAACGGTCCTGGCAGCTAGGGTAGATCACCCCTGTCCCGGGTCAGTCACGCAATAGCACCTCGGCCACCATTTTGCATGATTCTGACACCGACTCACTGGACAATGGGGATGATGAGGAACCTGGTCAGGACTCTCAGTCTTCCCTCCGTGGGAACCCCTTATTGTTGCAATACAGAGACTGGAGAAAGCACTGGTCATAGTGCCGGTCTCAGTGGAGGAACGGGGCAGGGGTTTTTACTCAAACCTGTTTGTAGTACTGAAACCGGACGGCTCGGTACGGCCCATTCTGAATTTAAAAGCTCTGAACCCTTTTTTTAAAGGTGTTCAATTCAGGGTGGAATCCCTGCAGGCAGTTCTAGCGAGTCTGGAGGAGGCGGATTTTCTGGCGTCCTTAGACGTGAAGGACGCCTACCTGCATATTCCCATTTGGACTCCTCATTAGGCTTTCTTGAGGTTTGCTCTGAAGGACGAGCACTTCCAATTCAGAGCACTACCATTCAGTCTGTCAACTGCGCCTTGCATCTTTACAAAGGTGATGGCAGAAATGATGGTTCTTCTGAGAAGTAAAGGGATCAACATCATCCCTTACCTGGAGGATTTGCTGATCAAAGCAAAATCGGAACAGGTACTGATTCAGGATATTCTCATGACCAGGCAGATCTTATCGGACCACGGTTTGGTACTCCACATTCCCAAGTCATCCTTGGTGCCGTTGCGTCATCTCCTATTTCTGGGAATGATTTTGGACACCGATGAACAAAGGGTGTTTCTTCCTCAAGACTAGGTGTGTGCCACTCAGATTCTGGTCTCAGAGTTTCTAACCAAGTCTCAAGTGTCGGTTCATCAGTGTACCCAGCTGCTGGGAAAAATGGTGGCTTCATTCAAGGTGGTCCAGTTCGGGAGGTTCCACTCCAGATCATTCCAATTGGACTTGCTGAGGAAATGGACAGGGTTACATTTTTTGATGAACATGAAGATTTTCCTGTCGCTTCTAGCTCGTCAATCGCTCCTGTGGTGGCTTCATGGCCCTGTTCGGGATCCAGGATTGGATTCTCCTAACGATGGATGCCAGTCTGTTAGGATGGGGAGCGGTGACGCAGGGCAGGACCTTCCAAGGTCAATGGACACTGTGGGAGTAAAAACTGCATATGAATGTCCTGGAATTGAGGGCAGTATATTATGCGATCCTACAGGCTCAGTCGCTTCTTCAACAGCGGGCTGTGCAGGTTCAGTCCCTCAACGCCACGACAGCATGGTCCTTCGACCTGTTTCCACCGTTACTGGCGGTGACCTAGGCTGAAGAGGGGGTGACATCAACAAAGCATTACTCAGAAGAGAAAGTTGGTGGATTTTTCAACTAGGGACACTTGCACCCAATGGCCTCAATGAGGGTATCAACTTTAGTGCCTTCTTACAATAAACCTTCCATTCACCCACCCTTTCAAACTTTTAAAGTTTCTCAAACCTTATATAACCCTTTCTATACAAGGCTTTCTGCGACACTTAAGTCAGCAGGTCACCGCATTTTAGCTTCCTTGTGGTGTTTTCGATCAGCTGTAACCATGGCTTTCATGTATTTATAACTGTGGGTAACAGTGCATTTGAATGTCAAATTGAATAACACACATATATATATATATATATATATATATATATATATATATATATATATATATATATATATATATATATATATATATATATATATATAATCTATCACTTCCAATTTTGTTCCTATGTTGGTAAGTGAGATTAAGCTATCTCTAGGCAAAATTCTCCTTCCAGGATATAGCTCTACCCACTAAGCTCAGTGTTACCATTTTTTCTTTTCATCTCAATATTTCCCAATGATTTACCACCTTAAGCCAGTCCTAGGCCCTCATAGGACACACCAATAACAGGGATAACTTATCCCCTCGACATGGCATATGGATGGCAACACCTGTCCACGTCCCTGGGAATTTCTGCCACTCTATCCCTCCATCACATTAACCTCATTACCCTCATGCAATTGTACAAGGTAATCAGATAGACATCATTTGCCCACTATTAGGCCAAGCAGGATGGCATTGTTATAAAGGCATTAGCTGTCCCAGCTACATGACTTATTACACGGACACCACCCCGCACCAATAATGTGATGCACCACTTGTGTCACGATGTGTGTCGGCAACTAGTGTAAACTCCCCCTCTTTTATCATACGGACCCCATCCTGGCAATGGGGTTTTCTTCCCCTCTCACTTGGGCAATATAACTCATTTCAATATTATTCTCCATTCCAGGCCCCTTTTTTATTTTTATTTTATTTCCAACGCGAGGGCTATCATCAGTTTTCAGCTTTTCCTTTCCAGCATCACACATTATGATAACATTTACCGTCCCCCATCTCTTACTGGTCCCTG
Organism: Crinia signifera; assembly: GCF_055691185.1. NCBI lineage: Eukaryota > Metazoa > Chordata > Amphibia > Anura > Myobatrachidae > Crinia > Crinia signifera. The sequence continues at coordinate 186,836,029 of NC_139221.1, forward strand.
TTCGGCAACAGGCCAATTCTATTGCACGTTATTACGTGGCATTTAGGCAGCTAATTAATACTGTCACCTTTATCCTACTATGAGGAACCACTCGCATCTGACTGTCCCCATCACACATGCCGGCACGGCACCTCTTACATTTAACAGTGAAAACCTACATGACTCACTGACTGTATGATACGCGCACCGGCCGCCTCTGATTGGCTGCTTTAGATGCCAATCAGCGGCGCTGCCCATTGATTGGCTGACAGTTCCATCATTAGACGGGCTTCCCCCCTTCTCCTCCACGCGTCAGTGACCAAGCGTCATAGCGAAACACGTGTCTGACGCGCAGGACACACCTCCCCGAGGACACCCTCTCCATTGCTTCACCCCGGACACGCCGCTCCGGCACCTGCCGCCCGCTTCATCGGCAGTAAGGTAAAGCAGGTTTAAGCCTGCCAGCTCCCCCATTGAAGGGGGATATCCCCTGCCATTCCTTCACTCCTTGGGGATTACCGGTCGACACGCCTCCCCGGCGTCAGGCACTTTGCCGCTTTGCGAGCTTTAAGGTAAAAGCAGGCAGAAGCCTGCCAGCACCCCCTCATCAAGTAGTACTATCCGTTACAGCACTGGTCACGCAGTGCACCAGCATTTTACATGTCAATTGATGATATTGAGGGTCTAGATATTGATGTTCAACTGACACAGCTCTATCCATTACAGGCAGCAATAGTTGGGGCAGTTCACTTAGAGTGGCTTACCTAGAGGCTTATACGCTATATGGTGTTTGACTTTGCATTATTTAAGACAGATACCTGTACACGTTTTAGCTCATCGTGCAGATTGATTAGTGCATGGTTGTTTGTTTACGATCATTATTTTTTCTGCACTCCTAAACATCGGACGCATATTGTACCAATACTGAAAGGTGGAGTTCAAAGGTCCACTTTATATGTGGTTTGTGCTGACATAGCCTTAATCCTCACAGACAGCAGGTGATTTTTTTTCTCCCAAATATCGAATATCTTATTCAAACTGTTGGTAAATATCGTACTCATACTGGATACAGCCAACATCATATTCTATGTGAATGCACACTTTATATCGCCCGTTTGTGTACTATGCTACTTGCCTGTATACTAGAACTAAATGTGATTCTACAAGCTCTCGTTGCCTTATTTATGCTAATATTCATCTTTTGATACCACGGCACCTACCGCCATCTACTATCACAACAGTATTTATTCTAAGTGAACTATATGCCAATTTTGTTGTTACCACTGTATAACTGAAGAGACTGTCTCAGGGTGTGGAGACTGTCTCAGGGTGACAATTACCCCGAAACAGAACCTCCTGTATATGAACCTAACCTCAGAGTGAACCGCCAATGTTCTGTTCAATAACAGTGTTTAAACAAACCCCGGGGTGAACCGGGTGGTCAGATTAATTAAACCCTGACACCCAGAACACTAGCCTTTGATTGGACTGAGGGTACATTCATCTTTTTCAAATGTTCTCCAATCCCTTTGTAACTATTACTTATATCAACTCAGGCAACTCACCGTAACGCTATCTTTTCTTCTCATTCAAGGGAGGACTGCCTTGCCCCCTCTTTCTCATCCACAATCCTATACTGTGTACGATTGTGGACAGCAGAAGCGGGGTCTAGACTAATACATCCGACCAACTATCCTATCCACAATCCTAACTTTAAGTGACTCTCTCATTGGCATCACCAGAATCTACCTCCCTGCAATGCCTACATGGTAACAGGGAGAGACTCTAAGGGGTTAGCCAACAGCAGAAGCACGCTCCAGCTCACTTCGGATCAGCGTTGCTCTCTCATTATTCACCTACAGCCATACCTCACTGAAATCGCCTGGTACCATCCGAACCCAGAAGCTAAACAGTGATGGGCCGACCCAGTACCTGTCTGGGGAACTAACAGGGAATAGTCGGTGCTGTAGCTCACCATAACAGCAGAAGCAAATGCGCTGTGGGAGTTATGCATGACCATTATCCTTTTTCTCCTTCATCCACTAGGTGTCACTGGAGTTACACTGGGGAATAGAAGGCGACCACAGGGAGCATGGGCACTTTAAAATAATTAATCAGTGTGACCAACTCTGGTTTTTTAAACCTGGCGCCATTATGGGTGACGGAGCTGCCAGGCGGGGGGCGGAGTTACCGCGCGGTACTTCCCAGCAGGCCGTGGCATACCCCAGCGTTCCTGCAAGTCGCGGCGGCCATCTTGGACATTTGGCGCCGTTTGAACACGCTGCTGGAGGCTCCACAGTTGCACTGCAGATCTATCCTGACTGCAGTTGGGCGATTCCTGTCCCCTGGTGACCGTCCTGCTGAACGCTCTATCCGGTCTGTGAGTTACAGTGGGGATTAGAGCTAGGTGGAGACAGTTTGGGCTGTGTCTCAAAATTAGAGCTATAGCGCTCCTAGGTATATGCCATAGCGCTGTACAAAGCTCTGTGTCAGCTCTTTTACTTTCACTGTCTCTCCCTTCCAGCATAATATATTGCTGCCTATCCTATACCTACTATCTGTGATCAGTCTGGTAGTGTGTGGTGATTGCTGGGTGTTCTGTTGAACCATGGCAGGGGGTAGCTCCAAGAGGGTTACTTGCAAGAAGTGTGCTGTTAAATTTACACCTTCTAAGGAGGGAGACTCTGTATGTGATAAATGCGCTGCTTTACCCCCAGCTCCAGAGTCCCCCGTTCATACCCCTGTTTGGGCATCACAATTAGCTGATGTGATGTCTCATTTAGCTTGCGAGCTCTCTGCAGCTCAAAAGGACAGAGAGACTTCCAGAACTCAACAGGCTTCCTTGACTTCTGCTGTGCAGAGCTTAATAAAGGCCTTGACACCAGCAGAGGGCGCCATTGCTTCATCTTCTAGGCAAAATCCCCCTACCTTACTCAGGAAAAGGGTATTACAGCCCTCTGGGGATTCTGGGGAGTATGATGATATGCCTGATCTGGAGGAGGGCGAATTTGCCCTTCCAGATAATTATGATGATGATGATGATGTGGAACCTGAGGCTCAGGCGTTAGTTACGCAAGAGCCGGCCCCAGCCACTCCAGGTCTGGAGGACCTTATACATATGGTAAAAGTTGCCTGCAAGGTGTCAGATGACACAGACATTCCTGCTCGTCCTTCTTTCTTTGGAAAGAGACAAAGGCAGTCACCCACCTTCCCCCCAGCGGAGGAGTTGGATGAACATATATTGCAGGCTTGGAATCATCCTGATAAAAAATTCCAGGTACCTCAGAGGTTTCTGGCTGCTTATCCTCTTCCACCAGAGGGTAGAAAGAGGGTCGAGATTCCTCCAGTAGTGGACTCTTCAGTCTCACGACTGTCCAAAAAGACGGTTCTCCCGGTGCCGGGTGCAACCACTCTTAAGGATACTTCTGACCGTAAGTTGGAGGTAACCCTTAAGAACATTTTTTCAGCAGCTGGAATTATTCAGCGTCCGGCCCAGGTCGGGTGCTGGGTAAATAAAGCCATGGGGGTATGGGCTTCTCAGATCCTAACAGAGGTCCGTGAGGGCTCTGATCCTGCTTCTATTGTTCAGCTGGCTGAACAGATCCAGGAGGCATCCAATTATTTAATAGACGCCTCTTCTGACGTCTGCATGGTTGCAGTCAAGGTTTCGGCCTTATCTATATCAGCTCGCAGAGCTCTCTGGTTACGCCAATGGCAGGCTGACGCAGAGTCCAAGCGTGCTGTGGAGGCCCTGGCGTTCAATGGGGAGGTTCTTTTCGGGCCAGAGCTCGACAAGTGGATCTCCCAAGCAACGGGGGGTAAGTCCCACTTCCTTCCCTCAGCGGCTCCTCCAACTACACGCAGGACCCCTCAAAGGCCCTCCTTTCGGTCCTTTCGGCCTACGACCAGATTCAGAGGTCGTTCCAGAGGCGGAGCTCCATCTAGAGGCTCCAGAGGACGAGGCAGAGGCGCTTCGGCAGCTGTCCAGGAGCCCAAGTCCTCCAAGCCAGCCGCATGACTGTCCACGGTCTCATCTGGGGGATCCCAGAGTCGGGGCCCGACTGCTGTCCTTCTGTCACATCTGGCTGCAGTCTTGTCAGGACTCGTGGGTAAGGGATCTGGTGACCCAGGGTTACAAAATCCATTTCAGGTTAGTCCCTCCAAACAGGTTTTTCAAGACCGGTTTCCCAGTCTCAGGAGACAAGGCGCAACTTCTGTTGTCAGCAATCAACAAGCTGCGGACAACGGGAGTTGTGATACCAGTACCCGAGGATCAGCGTACTCAGGGATACTACTCCAGTCTGTTCCTTGTGCCGAAGCCGGATGGCTCGGTAAGGCCTATACTAAATCTAAAGGATTTGAATCCGTTACTACAGGCGGTCAAATTCAAGATGGAGTCCCTGCAGTCGGTGATTCAGGGACTGGAACAGGGAGAGTTCCTGGTATCCTTGGATATCAGGGACGCATACCTGCACATCCCCATCTGGCCTCCTCACCAGGCCTTCCTCCGGTTCGCTATACAGGAACAACACTGGCAGTTCCAGGCCCTGCCGTTCGGTCTCTCATCGGCCCCCAGGGTCTTCACCAAGGTGATGGCGGTGATGATGGAGGATCTTCTTCTGAAGAATCGTTCGAGGGAGGCCCTGTTGTCCAACATACGGCTCACCCAGGAGACTCTCATCAGTCATGGGTGGATTCTGAACTTTGCAAAGTCTCAGCTACAGCCGTCCCAACGTCTTCTCTTTTTGGGGATGATTCTGGACACCCAGCAGATGAAGGTTTTTCTACCGCCCGACAAAGTTCAGTCCCTGCAGGTCCTGGTCAGGTCGGTCTTGCGACGGCCACAGGTAACGGTGCACCTTTGCACCAGACTCTTGGGGAAGATGGTGTCCTCCTTCGAGGCGGTACAATATGGCCGCTTCCACTCGCGCCAATTCCAGTTGTCTCTCCTTCACCAGTGGTCAGGGTCTCACCTGCATCTTCAGCAGCGGGTGACCCTGTCTCCTCGAGCCCGTCTGTCTCTGCTGTGGTGGCTCAACTCCGAAAACCTGCAAAGGGGCAGGAGGTTCGGCATATGGGAGTGGACTCTCCTCACCACAGACGCCAGCCTTCGAGGCTAGGGGGCGGTAACGCTGGAACACCAATTCCAGGGTTTATGGACGAGGCAGGAGAGCTTACTCTCCATCAATGTGCTGGAACTCAGAGCAGTCTACTATGCTCTAATGCAGGCGGGACACCTGCTGCGGAGCAGAGCAATCAGAGTTCAGTCCGACAACGCCACAGCCGTCGCCTACATAAACAAACAGGGCGGCACTCGGAGCAAGGCGGCGATGAAGGAAGTAAGCAGGATCATCCTCTGGGCTCAGAACCATGCTCAGGCCTTGTCAGCGGTGTTCATCCCCAGAGTAGACAATTGGGAGGCCGACTTTCTAAGTCGGCAACATGCCCACCAGGGGGAGTGGTGCCTCAACCCTCAGGTATTTCAGTCCCTAATACATCGTTGGGGGTGTCCGCAGGCGGATCTGATGGCGTCCCGCCACAACTTCCAGCTCCCAACATACTTCGCGCGGACTCGAGATCCTCAGGCCGCAGGGGTGGACGCTCTGGTCGCCCCTTGGCCATTCCAGTTCGTTTACCTCTTTCCTCCCTTTCCGCTGATACCTCGGGTATTACAGCGCATTCGCAGGGAGGGGGTAACAGCGCTTCTGATAGCGCCGGATTGGCCCCGGCGCTCGTGGTACACCAACCTGACGGATCTTCTAATCGACGAGCCGTGGCCGCTACCTCTTCAAGAGGACCTCCTCAGTCAGGGTCCCTTCATCTACCCAGATTTAGGACGTCTACATTTGACGGCGTGGCTGTTGAGAGGTCCATCTTGAGACATGCAGGTATCCCTAGGGCGGTGATACCTACAATGATGAGGGCCAGGAAGGAAGTCACCTCCAGACACTATCATCGTATTTGGAGATCCTATGTGGCGTGGTGCGAAAGACGCAGAGTATCCTCTACTCTGTTCAAGAAGGCTCGGTTGCTCCTGTTTTTACAGGAGGGGTTAAACTCTGGACTTAGACTGAATACACTTAAGGTGCAGGTTTCAGCACTTTCAGTTTTTTTCCAGAAACGTATAGCTCTCATTCCGGAAGTCCACACTTTTTTCCAGGGGGTGTTGAGGCTTCAGCCCCCTATTCATCCACCTACGGCTCCCTGGGACCTAGAGTTGGTCCTCAGATATTTGAGGTCATCGATATTTGAGCCGTTAGAAGAGGTGGATCTTCGATATCTCACTTGGAAGGTGGTTCTTCTTTTGGCTCTGGCCTCGGCCAGACGCGTTTCGGAACTGGGGGCGCTTTCTTGTCGCTCACCGTTCCTCCAGTTTCACCCGGACAGAGCGGAGCTCCGTACCAGTCTCTCCTTCCTTCCAATGGTGGTCTCAGCGTTCCACGTGAACCAACCCATAGTGGTTCCAGCATTCACAGAGGCTTCACCTGAGGATAGGTCCTTGGATGTGGTGAGGGCCCTGCGGATTTATGTCTCTCGCACGGCCTCTCTTCGCAAGACGGATGTCTTGTTTGTTACCTACGACCCAGTGCGTCGTGGATGGCCAGCTTCAAAGCAAACGCTGGCCAGATGGATCCGTCTGACAATTCGTCAGGCATACCTTGCTGAGGCTCAGACGCCTCCTACTAACATAGGTGCGCACTCCACCAGATCGGTGGGTCCTTCATGGGCGGCTGCCCGTGGGGTCTCTTTGCTACAGCTCTGTCGTGCTGCGACATGGTCAGGTCGGCACACCTTTGTGCGCTTTTATAGGTTTGATACCTTTGCGGCACCAGCTTCTCAGTTTGGCCGCTCTGTTTTAAGGGGATCTCAGCGGTCACCCACCCGGGTTGAAAGCTCTGGGACGTCCCCAGTGTAACTCCAGTGACACCTAGTGGATGAAGGAGAAACAGGGATTTTGTACTTACCGTAAATCCTTTTCTCCGAGTCCACAGGTGTCACTGGACGCCCACCTCAGCGCTGTTCTCCACCTGTTATGTTCAGTGTTAGGTTCCTTGTGGGTAACCTCTGGAGTTTTTCCTTGTCAGGGTTATTTAAACATGGTTATTACACACCTGTCTCGTCTGGTTTGACTCTGTGTGTGTGTGTTTGTTTTTTCATATATATATTCTTTTTCTTCTATACGTATTGAATGATGTTATGTTGTGATGAACCTCCTCTCGGATGTGTGTTATATCTTTCTGCTCCCTTTCGGGCACGATCTTTATGACTGCCTGGGAGGGGAAGTAGAAGGGGAGGAGTTGGTCACACTGATTAATTATTTTAAAGTGCCCATGCTCCCTGTGGTCGCCTTCTATTCCCCAGTGTAACTCCAGTGACACCTGTGGACTCGGAGAAAAGGATTTACGGTAAGTACAAAATCCCTGTTTCTACTACCTCTCACCCCATCTCCTGATCCTCTGTCCACTGTCCCCCAGCATTTTCATCTTTTTCTGGTATTAAGGAGGTGTGTCCTGCGCCACCATAACTGTTATTTTCCTCCACGATAAAAAAATTCAGATGTCAAATTATTGATTTTTCATTTATTTTATTTTTAGAGGAACAGTTGATGTATAAATAAATTTTCGCTGCATATACTTATAAACCCACCACTGAATTGGGTTTTCTCTGATTTATTCCTTCAAAGTGGAGGGATGAACCAAACCTTTATTTTAAGTGTTGAATCATTAAAAGTTACATTTTAATATGTAGACATCATTTCATTTTCATTTTCATATTGTTTATCAGTGTGCCCCAAAAAGCCTTGTCGGGTTCCCTCTGAGTCGCCTCCAGACTCCATTTTTTCAGAAGGTACTAAAGAGTCAGAAATCAAAAGGTGGAAGCCATTCTGGTGGCACCAGATTGTCCAAGAAGAGCGTGGTATGCAGATCTTCAGGCTCTGTTAGTGGAAGATCTGTGGATGCTGCCTCACAGAGGTGATCTGCTCACTCAAGTCTACCAGGACTTAAGGCGGCTTCGTTTAACGGCCTGGAGGTTGAGTGGAAGATCCTAGCTCATAAAGGCCTTCATGCGTCAGTCATTTCCACAATGACTCAGGCCTGGAAGCCGGTAACAGCGGCTCACTACCATCATATTTGGAGAAAATATGTTGGTTGGTTTGAGGAAAAAGGTTTTCTGGCAGCAGTATTTAGCCTAGAAAGGTTTTTTTAGATTTGGTCCTGCGGTTAGGCTCTTTGAAGGTCCAGATTTCGGCCCTGTCCATCTTTTTTCAAAAGAAATTGGCGGTCTTGTCGGAGGTGCAGACCTTTCTCCAAGGGGTTCTTCATATTGAGCCTCCTTTTGTGTCGCCTACCGCACCATGGAGTCTGGATGTGGTTTTGTCTTTCCTTTAATCTTCCTGTTTTGAGCCATTGATGTCAGTGGATATGAAGTATCTCACCTGGAAAACGGTGGTACTTTTGCCGTTGGCTTTGTGGAAGCGTGGTTGTTCCACATAGTGCTATTGCAATGCTGATGAAAGAAGGACATTTAACAAGAACCATTTATAAGACATAATTATTTATTACAATTTAATATACAATACCACATGAACAGACATCTTCACCTCCCGGCTCCCTGATCCCTGCTCTCCTCTCGCTTGACTCTCCACGACCACCACAGGACAACTGACTTGGGTGCGGTTGTGGCTAGTTTTATAACTTATGATGATTTGGGCAGACACTCCTAATAATACGTCATAACCCATCTTTCCTTAGGACATACAAGTCCATGTATGGTAATTCTAACTGCGTGTAGATCTATTGACAGAAATCATATCTTTGTATATTTGCCAATATTGCGGCCGGTCTTATGACTTTGTTTCAATGTGTGCAACAGGCTAATTTTGCATTATTCTGGACACAACATTAAGTACAGATGGGGCCAGGCTCTTCTTTGCTGGCGAATCGACAGAACGTCACCGCTGGCGATCCGCCAGCAGCCCGATTTGCTATCTGACTGAGACGCGCGTGCATCTCACGCGCGCCTCAGTTTCCGTCAGTGGGGCGACGGGAACCCTGTCCGTCTCCGCTTCAGGGAGACGGACAGGGTTAGGGGGGGGGGGTGCGGGGAGGCAGTGGGGACCCCGTGTGACCGCCGACAAGCTGGCGGTGACGTGAGAGAAGCGCCGTCGGAAGGGGACGCGCACGCATCTCATGCGCGCGCGTCCCCTTCTCGCTGTACGGATGGCGGGGGATGGCGGCTGGCATCGCCATCCCCTGCAATGATGATTGTTGCACATACACACTAACCTCCAGTCCTCTAAGCGGCCAAAATATCAATAATTACTTAGCGCGGCAATCAGAATATTTCATAGACATGCCACTCGCTAGCAAAATAAATAATTAAAAGCCGCATTCCATAGAGCACGGAGCGTAACCATCTTTCTATGTGCACGTCCTATGGATCACCAATAAAGGCGCAGTGTAAAAACCAGTCTCTGGCATATTAATTTACACGTATGTGCACGCTTCACAATTCACCAATAAAGGTGTAAAATAAGTACAGTCATTATCACACCATTTGTAGGTGTATACATACTTGTTAAACCCAGCAGAAAATACACCAATAAATTAAAAGAAATCCCTGGCTGTATGCACACACCATCAAATTTATTGGATGGATGTGCCAACCGTCAATCCCTCAATTGATTAGAAGCGTGATAATTAAATTACTGCACATACACACTAACCTCCAGTCCTCTAAGCGGCTAAAATATCAATAATTACTTAGCGCGGCAATCAGAATATTTCATAGACATGCCACTCGCTAGCAAAATAAATAATTAAAAGCCGCATTCCATAGAGCATGGAGTGTAACCATCTTTCTATGTGCACGTCCTATGGATCACCAATAAAGGCGCAGTGTAATAACCAGTCTCTGGCACATCAATTTATACGTATGTGTACGCTTTACAATTCACCAATAAAGGTGTAAAATAAGTACAGTCATTATCACACCATTTGCATGTGTATATATTAGCAAAACCCAGCAAAGTATGGTATGTAAAAACGCACCAACAGCCAAATTGTATTCACAATAAAATCACTGGCTGCATGTAGAAATCATCAAACCTATTGGATAGATGTGCTAATTGCTGATTCTCAAATAATATCAGCCATATAGCAAAGTGTGACAATCAGACTGCCACACATATGCGCAAATTGCTAGCTCTCTAATCTCCAGAAACATTTACCGCTATTTCTTAAAACTGTATTAAACTAGCGATACGTTGATGCATGGTAATCAAATTATTGCATGTACAATAAATGTGGCAATCTCAGCCCCATACAAGTGTGCCAACCTGTTCAGTCCGAAAACTGAACTACACATGATACGGAGCCCTATCAAATAGAGTATGCTCCCAGCTTTGCTAGCAGTCTATCTCATATAACAATACCAATTTAAATCTGCACAATTAAGGGAATTATACCTTACACAGACTGCTATTTAAAATAAGTCCCCAGTACCATCAATTATTGACACAATACTTGGATGTGCAATAACAAAAATTTAAATATATACACAATGCTGTCTTATTATACGGACACAATTTTCAAACAGAAGTGAGAGAGATCCTCTTCCCCGACACTTAACCCTATTTGAAGGAACAATCGGGCAATCTGATGAGATTATATTTAATGGTATATATCTGCAAATAGAGCAGCACAAAATACGTGTGCTGCCAAAGCAGTTTCTTTGAATAAACACTTTTTGCCCGTGTACCAAGTTACCAATCAGTCTGTTTCTGACACTTAAAACCTATCGAGTTCACAAAAGAGCAAGTGATGAGATTAATGCAAATATTGCTCAACTGCAAATAGAGCAGCAATAAAACACATATGCTGCCAAAGCAGTTTCTTTGAACCAATAACTTTGTTGCGAATTAAGCAATAAAATTGCCATTCAATGAGACTTTGTGTCTAAAAACCATTTATTTGTCAATATAGACACATCTAACTATAGAGCTGCCAAAGCAGTTTGTCTGCAAATAGAGCAGCACAGCAAAGAGAGTCTCAATAAAGAATTATATTTGTCAATACAGACTTTTCGGACTACACATTTGCCAATGCAGTTTTTCTGCAAATAGAGCAATATATTTAAAAGTGCCAAACGGAAGAGTTACTCTCTCCAGTCTTTTTCAAAAGAGCAGTATGGTACAAGCTCATATATAACACCACTGTCCTGACAGCATTTGAGATATATTTTTTGGTCAATAACATTGGGGCATTGTGCAGCAAAATTGAACAATACTATTAACCACACAACACGTGCTTTTAATCTTATTGTACTGTTTAATGTATGTATACTTTAATGGTTTGGTTTAAAATTTCATTTAAACGGTTTTAACAACATATATGAATAAAAGGTAAATTTTACGTATATTTTCCTCTTTCTCTTTAAAAGTGCATACAGATAGTGGTAGATGCTCAATTAGTTCAGTAGCATTTTCCAGGTGCATGAGGGAGGGGTTAAATACTGGGTAAGTAAAACAAGACATTTTTTCCCTCAGCACACTGAGCAATGCTTGTAACCAATCTAGAACACTACATGATAATAGAATTCAGAGATATTGGTTACATATACCTGCGCATCTTTAAAAGTGCGCCAGCAAAAAAGACAATCCTTTTCCTGTCTTTCTTTCTTGTACCCACTTATTGTCTTTGGCAGCACCCCCAACTTTGGTTGTACCATAATCTAACCCAGAAACTAATATTTGGGGACCAAAACAACGAACCTCTATATATCTGGTGCAGAAGCAATTCCAAAACCCCTTTTCCCCTTCTAAATGCAGACAGTGAATCAAAGAAAGCCGTTGAGCCTTTGGCATTTAAAGGGGAGCTGTTTTTTGGTTCCGAACTGGAGTCTATCATAAAGCAAGCCACAGGGGGAAAGAGTAAGTTTCTTCCTACCACAGCAAAAACTTCAGGCTCAAAGTTTTGAGTGTTTCAGCCTGCTTTTTGCTCTTCCTTTCGAGGGGGAGCATCCAGAAAAGGACAGGCGGGAATAGGTAGATTCCCAGCCGGTAAGGGAAGAGTCTCCAAATCCAGGTTTGGGGCCTTTGAAAAAAAAGCAAATGTCAAAAGGAGACGATAAATCCTCTGCATAAAGGGGTGGAGGCTCCCAGTTCTGATCTCAGAGTGGGGGGTCGCCTCCTACAGTTTTGGGAACAATTGGAACATTCCAACCTCGGACCCTTGGGTCTTTTCAATCGTCTCGAGGTTATCGGATAAATCTCAGGGGGGAACCTACACGGAGATTTCTTCCAACCCCTTTGCCAAGGGAAGCCAGTTCACGCTCGGTGCTTTTGGGGGCGGCATTGGCTCTCAGGGAGAAAGGGGTTGTGGTCCCGGTTCCTCAGGAGGAACACAGGAGGGGTTTTTACTCAATCCTCTTCTTGGTACCCAAACCAGACGGGTCAGTCAGACCTATACTAAATTTGAAGTCTTTAAACCCAACACCTTTGGGTGGATCACTTCCGCATGGAGTCCCTGGATTCAGTATTGAATCCCGGCGTTCAGAATCCCGACAGCCGAAATGCCGACAAGGGGGGGACGTGGATCGCCCCCCCCTTGCGGGCTCGCTGCGCTCGGCACGCAGCGGGCCCGGTGCCTCGCTACGCTCGGCACGCTAATTTATTCTCACTCCAGGGGTGTCGTGGTCACCCCAGGAGGGAGAATGTGTCGGCATTTCAGCGGTCGGGATTCCGGCGTCGGGATTCTGAACGCCGGGATCCCGACCGCCAGGATTTTAACTGCATCCCGGAGTCCCTGCGCTCCGTGCTTGACAGCATAGAGCCAGGGGAATTTTTGGCATCAGTAGATATTCAGGATGCATATCTGCACATACCCATATGCAAAAAACATCAGTCCTTACTTCGCTTTGCGATAGGGGAGACCCATTTACAGTTCCAGGCCCTACCCTTTGGTCTGGCAACAGCACCGAGGGTATTCACAAAAGTGATGGCTGTCATGGCAGCGTCGCTCAGGCTGAGGGGGGTAGTGATTATCCCCTACTTAGACGGAGAACAAATTATAGGAACATCTATCAGTGGCGACAAAGTTCTTACAGGACATGGGATGGGTTCTCAATCTGCCCAAGTCCCATTTAATTCCCTCGCAGAGAATGCTGTTTCTGGGACTAATCCTGGACACCCATTTACACCGAGTATTCCTACCAGAGTCCAAAGCAAGGGACATCCGTCAGCTGGTATTACTGTTACTGCAGGCATCAAGGCCTACAGGTCCTCGGCAACATTGTGGCGAATTTTGAGACGCTTCAGTTTGCAAGTTTCCATTCAAGAACCTTTCAATGGAACATCCTTTCCTGCTGGTCAGGGAATGCGAAAACCATGAAACAAGAAAGATTACTTCTCTCTCAGGAGACAAAGGTGGAAGGACATAGAGACGTTTCAGCTGGGGCGGTCACTTCACTCTTGGGACTGGGTGGTGATAACTACCGACGCCAGTCTCAGGGGTTGGGGGGCGGTTGCCATTCACCTTCGTTTGCAGGGCTTATGGTCCAAACAGGAATCCAGACTACCAATAAATACATTGGAACTTCGAGCAGTTTGGAAAACCCTTCAACAGGCGGAGGATTGTCTGTAGGGCCTCCCGATCAGAGTGCAGTCAGACAACGTCTCGCAGTGGCTTACCTGAATCATCAGGGCGGGACTCGCAGCAGGATGACGATGCAGCAAGATTTTCAGCTGGGCAGAAACCAGGTTCCGTGGCACTTTCACCTGGTCTACATTTTTCTTACGTTCCCAATGATACCGAGGGTGTTGAAAAGGGTGAAGTCTCAACAAGTGCAGGCCATTCTGATTGCACCAGACTAGCCCAAGAGGTCGTGGTATTAGGACATTCTAAGGTTGTCAGCCGAATCTCGGCCCCTTTCTCTTTATCAGGACCTTCTAAGACAAGGGCTATTTCTGCACCTGGACCTAGCTCTGCTCAGTTTGATGGCCTGGCTTATGAGACCCCCTTACTAAAGAATAAAGGATTGTCTGATGCAGTTATCCAGACTATGCTTAGGGCTCGTAAACCGGTGTCTGCTGCAAATTTTCTTCAGATCTGGAAAATCAGGTGGCGTGATTGTTGGATTTCCTGCAAGATGGTTTCTCAACAGGTTTGGTATTAGTCTCTAAAGGTACAGCTTTCTGCTCTATCCATTTTCTTACAGAAGAGGATAGCTTTTCTACCTGAGGTTCAAACCTTTCTACAGGGGGTTACCAGGCTTAAGCCTCCATATAGGCAGCCGGTGGCACCTTGGGATTTGTCATTGGTTCTGTCAGTATTGCAGAACCCTCCTTTTGAGCCTTTAAGGTTGGCTGACCTTTAAATTTGTTTCTTGGAAATTGACCTTTTTGTTAGCCATTGCTTCGGCTAGATGTGTTTCGGAGTTGGGAGCTTTGTCCTGTAAATCTCCACATTTAATTTTTCATGAAGATAGGGCTGTGCTTCGAACAGTACCTAAGTTTTTGCCAAAAGTGGTTTATTCCTTTCATTTAAACCAGGAGATTGTGCTCCCAGTATTTTCCCCTCCAGAAGGGGTAAAAAATAGGGACAAATTAAGGAAGTTGGACGTAGTTTGCGCCTTACGAATTTACGTTGAAAGGGTAAAGGACATCTGCAAAAAAGATCTGTTGGTTTGTAAGATGTGCTTAAGAGAGGATGGTTTGCTTCTAAGCAGACTATTGCTATATGGTTAAGGTCAATAATTGCCTTTGCTTACACCAAGGTAGGTAGACCTGTTCCTTCTCGAATTAATGCACATACCACCAGGTCCGTTGCTTCCACTTGGGCTGTGAGTCATGGGGCTACAGCGGAGCAGTTGTGCAGGGCTCCCACTTTGTCCTCTGTTCACACCTTTACCAAATTTTACAGGTTTCATCGGTCTGCGTCGGAGGATGCTTCATTTGGACGGGCAGTGATGAGAACTGGCAGTCTGAGCGTATCCTCCCAAAGGACTGGCTCGTGAACGTCCCAAGGTTAGCTGTATCACCGGGATGGACAAAAGAGAAAAGGGGATGTTTGTAAGAACTTACCGTTCGAACCCCTTTCTCTGAGTCCATCCTGGTGACACAGCGATCCCTCCCTTACGCTCAGTAAATCATACCGTTCATGTTTGTCGTGTTGTGGTTATGCATTGTACTGAGTTTTTTATCCTAGTGTGCTTTTCAAGTTGAACTGAGGCATGATGGGATGCGGAAGGGAGGAGCTTGCGTCCAGAGGAAAGCTTTTCAGCATAGATGCCTTGGCTCCTGCGGACCCTCCTACATCCCAAGGTTAGCTGTGTCACCGGGATGGACTCAGAGAAAGGGGTTCGAACGGTAAGTTCTTACAAAAATCCCCTTATCAAAATAGGAACCTGAGAGAGATTCATACATATGTGAATAGTGTAAAGTGTAAAAGTGCCAAATCTTTATAAAATGATTTAGCCTGTCATTAGTAATCTCTATAATTGTATGTTTCTTAGTTTACTTTTTAACCCCTTCCTGACAGAGCCAGTTTTTGCGTTCCTGACAGAGCCCTTTTTTTCAAATCTGACATGTCTCACTTAAGTGGGGATAACTTTTTTTTGCTTTTACTTATCCCAGTGATTTTGAGATTGTTTTTTCGTGACACATTGTACTTCAAATTAGTGGTAAATTTGGGTCGATACAGTCTGTGTTTTTTTGTGAAAAATACCAAAATGTCGTGAAAAAATGGAAAATTTAGCAATTTGCAAAATGTTAAATTTTCTGCTTGTGAGACAAATAATCATACCACTCAAAATAGTTAATAACTAACATAGACCATATGTCTACTTTATGTTGACATCATTATTTCAACTTCCTTTTCATTTTTTTGGACACTAGGAGGCTTACAATATGAATAGCAAATTCTCAAATTTTCAAGAAAATTTCAAACACTGATTTTTTTAGGGACCAGTTCAGTTCTGATGTGACTTTGAGGGACTTGTATGTGAAACACCCCCATAAATGATACCATTTCAAAAACTGCACCCCTCACAGTATTCAAAACAGCATTTTGGAAGTTTGTTAACCCTTTAGGTGTTTCACAGGAATTAAAACAAAGTGTAGGTGAAATTTCAAAATTTCATTTTTTTTGCAGATTTGCAATTTTAATACATTTTTCTAAGGAACACAGTACATTTTACTAGAGAAATGTGACTAAAAATTGATTCCCCCAATTCTTTTGTTTTCATAAATATCCTATATGTGGCCCTAGTGTGCACGTTGACCAAACCACAGGCTTCATAATAGAAGGAGCACCTACTTGATTTTGGAGCCTCCTTTTTATGAGATTATTTTTTAGGCACCATGTAGGTTTCTAGGCACCATAAGATGCTAAAAGTTAGGAACCCCCCCACAAGTGACCCCATTTTGCAAACTACACCCCTCAGGGAATTCATCTAGGGGTATAGTGTACATTTCAAACCCCCAGGGGTTTCACCAATTTTGATACAACTGGGCAGTGAAAATGAAAAATTACATTTTTTTACACAAAAATGCAGTTCTGGCTCAAAATTTTTCATTTTCACAAGGAATGAAGGAGACAAAGCACCCCAAAATCTGTGCCCCAATTTCTCCCGAGTATGGCAATGCCTCATATGTGACCAAAAAATACCAGTTGGGTGCATGGCAGGACTCAGAAGGGAAGGAGTGATTTTTGGTGGTGGAATGTTGGTGGGTGCTATGTCGCATTAGCAAGACCCCCAAAGCACCAATACAGTGGAACCCCCCCACAAGTGACCCCATTTTGCAAACTACACCCCTCAGGGAATTCATCTAGGGGTATAGTGTACATTTCAAACCCCCAGGGGTTTCACCAATTTTGATACAACTGGGCAGTGAAAATGAAAAATTACATTTTTTTACACAAAAATGCAGTTCTGGCTCAAAATTTTTCATTTTCAGAAGGTATGAAGGAGAAAAAGCACCCCAAAATCTGTGCCCCAATTTCTCCCGAGTACGGCAATGCCTCACATGTGACCAAAAAATACCATTTGGGCGCATGGCAGGACTCAGAAGGGAAGGAGTGATTTTTGGATTTTGCAGCTCAGATTCTGGTGGAATTTTGGTGAGTGCTATGTCGCATTAGCAAGACCCCCCAAGCACCAATACAGTGGAACCCCCCCACAAGTGACCCCATTTTGCAAACTACACCCCTCAGGGAATTCATCTAGGGGTATAGTGTACATTTCAAACCCCCAGGGGTTTCACCAATTTTGATACAACTGGTGAGTGAAAATGAAAAATTACATTTTTTTACACAAAAATGCAGTTCTGGCTCAAAATTTTTCATTTTCAGAAGGTATGAAGGAGAAAAAGCACCCCAAAATCTGTGCCCCAATTTCTCCCGAGTACGGCAATGCCTCACATGTGACCAAAAAATACCATTTGGGTGCATGGCAGGACTCAGAAAGGAAGGAGTGATTTTTGGATTTTGCAGCTCAGATTCTGGTGGAATGTTGGTGGGTGCTATGTTGCATTAGCAAGACCCCCCAAGCACCAATACAGTGGAACCCCCCCACAAGTGACCCCATTTTGCAAACTACACCCCTCAGGGAATTCATCTAGGGGTATAGTGTACATTTCAAACCCCCAGGGGTTTCACCAATTTTGATACAACTGGGCAGTGAAAATGAAAAATTACATTTTTTTACACAAAAATGCAGTTCTGGCTCAAAATTTTTCATTTTCACAAGGAATGAAGGAGACAAAGCACCCCAAAATCTGTGCCCCAATTTCTCCCGAGTATGGCAATGCCTCATATGTGACCAAAAAATACCAGTTGGGTGCATGGCAGGACTCAGAAGGGAAGGAGTGATTTTTGGTGGTGGAATGTTGGTGGGTGCTATGTCGCATTAGCAAGACCCCCAAAGCACCAATACAGTGGAACCCCCCCACAAGTGACCCCATTTTGCAAACTACACCCCTCAGGGAATTCATCTAGGGGTATAGTGTACATTTCAAACCCCCAGGGGTTTCACCAATTTTGATACAACTGGGCAGTGAAAATGAAAAATTACATTTTTTTACACAAAAATGCAGTTCTGGCTCAAAATTTTTCATTTTCAGAAGGTATGAAGGAGAAAAAGCACCCCAAAATCTGTGCCCCAATTTCTCCCGAGTACGGCAATGCCTCACATGTGACCAAAAAATACCATTTGGGCGCATGGCAGGACTCAGAAGGGAAGGAGTGATTTTTGGATTTTGCAGCTCAGATTCTGGTGGAATTTTGGTGAGTGCTATGTCGCATTAGCAAGACCCCCCAAGCACCAATACAGTGGAACCCCCCCACAAGTGACCCCATTTTGCAAACTACACCCCTCAGGGAATTCATCTAGGGGTATAGTGTACATTTCAAACCCCCAGGGGTTTCACCAATTTTGATACAACTGGGCAGTGAAAATGAAAAATTACATTTTTTTACACAAAAATGCAGTTCTGGCTCAAAATTTTTCATTTTCAGAAGGTATGAAGGAGAAAAAGCACCCCAAAATCTGTGCCCCAATTTCTCCCGAGTACGGCAATGCCTCACATGTGACCAAAAAATACCATTTGGGTGCATGGCAGGACTCAGAAAGGAAGGAGTGATTTTTGGATTTTGCAGCTCAGATTCTGGTGGAATGTTGGTGGGTGCTATGTTGCATTAGCAAGACCCCCCAAGCACCAATACAGTGGAACCCCCCCACAAGTGACCCCATTTTGCAAACTACACCCCTCAGGGAATTCATCTAGGGGTATAGTGTACATTTCAAACCCCCAGGGGTTTCACCAATTTTGATACAACTGGGCAGTGAAAATGAAAAATTACATTTTTTTACACAAAAATGCAGTTCTGGCTCAAAATTTTTCATTTTCACAAGGAATGAAGGAGACAAAGCACCCCAAAATCTGTGCCCCAATTTCTCCCGAGTATGGCAATGCCTCATATGTGACCAAAAAATACCAGTTGGGTGCATGGCAGGACTCAGAAGGGAAGGAGTGATTTTTGGTGGTGGAATGTTGGTGGGTGCTATGTCGCATTAGCAAGACCCCCAAAGCACCAATACAGTGGAACCCCCCCACAAGTGACCCCATTTTGCAAACTACACCCCTCAGGGAATTCATCTATGGGTATAGTGTACATTTCAAACCCCCAGGGGTTTCACCAATTTTGATACAACTGGGCAGTGAAAATGAAAAATTACATTTTTTTACACAAAAATGCAGTTCTGGCTCAAAATGTTTCATTTTCAGAAGGTATGAAGGAGAAAAAGCACCCCAAAATCTGTGCCCCAATTTCTCCCGAGTACGGCAATGCCTCACATGTGACCAAAAAATACCAGTTGGGTGCATGGCAGGACTCAGAAGGGAAGGAGTGATTTTTTGGATTTTGCAGCTCAGATTCTGGTGTAATTTTGGTGGGTGCTATGTCGCATTAGCAAGACCCCCCAAGCACCAATACAGTGGAACCCCCCCACAAGTGACCCCATTTTGCAAACTACACCCCTCAGGGAATTTATCTAGGGGTATAGTGTACATTTCAAACCCCCAGGGGTTTCACCAATTTTGATACAACTGGTGAGTGAAAATGAAAAATTAAATTTTTTACACAAAAATGCAGTTCTGGCTCAAAATTTTTCATTTTCACAAGGAATGAAGGAGACAAAGCACCCCAAAATCTGTGCCCCAATTTCTCCCGAGTACGGCAATGCCTCACATGTGACCAAAAAATACCATTTGGGTGCATGGCAGGACTCAGAAAGGAAGGAGTGATTTTTGGATTTTGCAGCTCAGATTCTGGTGGAATGTTGGTGGGTGCTATGTTGCATTAGCAAGACCCCCCAAGCACCAATACAGTGGAACCCCCCCACAAGTGACCCCATTTTGCAAACTACACCCCTCAGGGAATTCATCTAGGGGTATAGTGTACATTTCAAACCCCCAGGGGTTTCACCATTTTTAATACAACTGGGCAGTGAAAATGAAAAATTACATTTTTTTACACAAAAATGCAGTTATGGCTCAAAATTTTTCATTTTCACAAGGAGTGAAGGAGACAAAGCACCCCAAAATCTGTGCCCCAATTTCTCCCGAGTATGGCAATGCCTCATATGTGACCAAAAAATACCTGTTGGGTGCATGGCAGGACTCAGAAGGGAAGGAGTGATTTTTGGTGGTGGAATGTTGGTGGGTGCTATGTCGCATTAGCAAGACCCCCAAAGCACCAATACAGTGGAACCCCCCCACAAGTGACCCCATTTTGCAAACTACACCCCTCAGGGAATTCATCTAGGGGTATAGTGTACATTTCAAACCCCCAGGGGTTTCACCAATTTTGATACAACTGGTGAGTGAAAATGAAAAATTACATTTTTTTACACAAAAATGCAGTTCTGGCTCAAAATTTTTCATTTTCAGAAGGTATGAAGGAGAAAAAGCACCCCAAAATCTGTGCCCCAATTTCTCCCGAGTACGGCAATGCCTCATGTGTGACCAAAAAGTGTCAGGACTCAGAAGGGAAGGAGTGATATTTGGATTTTGCAGCACAAATTCTGGTGGAATGTTGGTGGGTGCTATGTCGCATTAGCAAGACCCCCCAAGCACCAATACAGTGGAACCCCCCCACAAGTGACCCCATTTTGCAAACTACACCCCTCAGGGAATTCATCTAGGGGTATAGTGTACATTTCAAACCCCCAGGGGTTTCACCAATTTTGATACAACTGGGCAGTGAAAATGAAAAATTACATTTTTTACACAAAAATGCAGTTCTGGCTCAAAATTTTTCATTTTCAGAAGGTATGAAGGAGAAAAAGCACCCCAAAATCTGTGCCCCAATTTCTCCCGAGTACGGCAATGCCTCATGTGTGACCAAAAAGTGTCAGGACTCAGAAGGGAAGGAGTGATATTTGGATTTTGCAGCACAAATTCTGGTGGAATGTTGGTGGGTGCTATGTCGCATTAGCAAGACCCCCCAAGCACCAATACAGTGGAACCCCCCCCACAAGTGACCCCATTTTGCAAACTACACCCCTCAGGGAATTCATCTAGGGGTATAGTGTACATTTCAAACCCCCAGGGGTTTCACCAATTTTGATACAACTGGGCAGTGAAAATGAAAAATTACATTTTTTTACACAAAAATGCAGTTCTGGCTCAAAATTTTTCATTTTCAGAAGGTATGAAGGAGAAAAAGCACCCCAAAATCTGTGCCCCAATTTCTCCCGAGTACGGCAATGCCTCACATGTGACCAAAAAATACCAGTTGGGTGCATGGCAGGACTCAGAAGGGAAGGAGTGATTTTTGGATTTTGCGGCTCAGATTCTGGTGGAATGAATGGTGGGTGCTATGTGGCATTAGCAAGACCCCCGAAGCACGGTGAAATGATGAACCTAAAAATCCATAGATGTGTGGTATATTTTAAAACACTCCTTTATACATAGGCCGGGTTTGTCGGGGCAAGTGTCACACTGGAAAATAGTTTGCTTTCTTATTCCCTTTTTATAGCAAACTTTGCACCTTTTTTGTGTCCTGCCCTTTTTTCCAGTGGAGGGGATTTCATCAGGAAAATGCTGCCCTGGTACAATACGGGGGCCAGTACTAGAAGTACTGGGGCCCTCTGCCTGCTGGTTCCCAAATACTAGGCCCTTTATGACTTCCTCTTGAAAGTGCATAAATGTCCCCCTCTGGCCGGTAGAACGGAATAGCACGTAAGCGTTATACAGTGCCATCTGGATGATATACACGGCCAGCTTCTTGTACCAGATTTTTGTTTTCCGCAGGGCACTGTACGGCTTCAGTACCTGATCTGAAAGATCCACTCCGCCCATGTACCTATTGTAATCCAGGATACAATTAGGTTTTGAGGTGTGGGTACTGGTACCTCGTACAGGGACGGAGGTGGTACTGTCTCCGTGAATTGTTGTCAGTATAAGGACATCCCTCTTGTCCTTATATTTGACCAACAACATATTTTCGGTGCATATTCCCCTGCTTTCACCCCTTCTCATTACTTGGGCAATGTGCGTTTTTGGGAGGCCTCTTTGGTTCTTGCGCACAGTACCGCAAGCTGCTGTACCTCTTGAACCAAGGGCCTTAAACAGGGGGATGCTGGTGTAAAAGTTATCCACATAGAGGTGATAACCTTTATCCAGGAAGGGGTGCACTAAATCCCAGACAATTTTTCCACTAACACCTACGAGGGAGGGGGGGGCATTCTGGCGGTTCAATTCTTGAATCCTTCCCTTCATATACCCTAAACCTGTGGGTGTACCCTGAGGTGCTTTCACACAGCTTATACATTTTTATGCCATACCTTGCCCTCTTACTGGGAAGGTACTGGCGGAATTTAACCCTTCCTTTAAAATGTATAAGGGACTCGTCTATGCAAATGAATTTATCTTGGATGTACATCTCTTCAAATTTGGCACTGAAATGATCAATGACCGGCCTGACTTTGAATAGCCGGTCAAAGGTGGGATCATCTCTGGGTGGGCACTGTGCATTATCGTTGTAATGCAAAAATTTAAGGATCGTCTCAAATCGAGCCCGGGGCATGGCCATACAGTAAAATGGGGTGCTGTACAGAACATCTGTACTCCAATATTGCCTAATTTCTGGCATTTTTACTATGCCCATATGAAACACCAGACCCCAAAACGTCATCATCTCTACTGCATCTACAGGGGTCCACCTAGCAAATGATGACGTGGGGTTTTGAGCAATAAACTGCTGGGCATATAAATTAGTTTGGTCCACAATTAAATTTATAAAATCATCAGAGAAAAATAATTTGAAAAAGTCAATTTCTCTGAGACCTGTGGAATCAAATTGGATTCCTGGCATGGCCAAAAACTCAGGAACCTGGGGCTCAAAATTGTCTGGTGGTGGGGTCCATACGAGATCAATTATTGGGGGGGGGTCTCAGCTGCTCTACGGGGGCGTCTTTGAGGGGGTCCCTCATCACTAGAGGAGGAAGATGAGGTTAAGATGAATCCTTCAAATTCCCCGCTTGCCTCACTGGCTGTGTCAGAATCAGAGGCAAGCATGGCATATGCCTCCTCCGCTGAATACATTCTTCTGGATGACTGGGATGACATTTGGGATGACATTTGGGATGCCATTTTTATTTTTGTGTTACTGGTAGTGAAATGTTTCAACACGTGTATAGTGTAGGGGGGGGTACAAACTTTATTTCAACCCGGGGGGTGTGTAGTGTGTATGTAGTGTAGAAAAAAAAAAAAATACTTTATACAGGAATTTGAACCCAATTAAAAAAAAAATAAAATTGAAGGGGTTAAAAAAAAAAAAAAAAAAGGCCCTGCGCCAAAAATTGAGCACAGATGTTGGTCAGTAACGTCCGTCACTGAACAGCGCTCAAAGGCAACAGGAATTTGATAAAAAAAAAAAAATAGATCAACCCTGTGCCGAAAAAGATGATCAGTGATGTACGTCACTGATCAGCGCACAGTGGCCACAGGACACCCACAAAATCACAGTGTGTGTAAAAAAAAAATTAAAAAAAGACCCACAGCAGCCTCAAAAAAAAAAAAGGTGATCAGTGATGCAACACTGATTACCAGTGAGGGGCAGCAGGTGCACAACCTTTGGTGCAACTGACAGTGCAACTGGCAGCAACTGACAGGTATATATAAAAAAAAAAACCTCTGCGCCCCCAAAAAGTTGCTGATCACCTCAGATATAGTGATCAGCACAAAAGGCGGGGGTAGCAGACACAAAATATACACTCTCTATCACTCTCTGTCACTATCTCTCTCTATCTCTCACTATCTCTCACTATCTATCACTATCTATCACTATCTATCACTATCTATCACACTGCAGCAGCAGCACTGACAGTTATATGTATAAAAAAAACTGCACCCCCAAAAAAGGGGGGTAGCAGACACAAAATATACACTCTCTATCACTCTCTGTCACTATCTCTCTCTATCTCTCTATCTCTCACTATCTATCACTATGACACTGCAGCAGCAGCACTGACAGTTATATATATAAAAAAAAAACTGCACCCCCAAAAAGGGGGGGTAGCAGACACAAATCTCTCTATCTCTCACTATCTATCACTATCTATCACTATCTCTCACTATCTATCACTATCTATCACTATGACACTGCAGCAGCAGCAGTGACAGTTATTTATATATAAAAAACCCTGCACCCCCAAAAAGGGGGGGTAGCAGACACAAAATATAGCTCTCTCTGTCACTATCTCTCTATCTCTCTCTATCTCTCTCTCTATCTCTCTATCTCTCTATCACACTGCAGCAGCAGCAGGAAGTCCCAAGAAGTCAGATCCAGGAAGCGTCCAGCACGCTACAAGCAGTGATCAAGTGATCAGGTAAGGTATTTGCAAGGATCAGGTAAGTATTAGCAAGGATCAGGTCAGTATCACGGCAGATAGGCACGGTGACCGCTCTGCACGCTATTCCAGACCGGAATGGCGTCTGCAGCGCAGTCACCGGTAGTTTAAATGTCGCGCCTTGGCTGTGATTGGTCCGTGGGTCCCACGGACCAATCACAGCCTTGGGGGCAGGTGGGGTGAGGGTGGGGTGAGGTGTCATTGTCACCGATGACCCCCTCATGCCCCCTGACGCCCGGCGGTGATTGACACCTGTGTTACCGAGCGTCCGATTCGCTGGTAACACAGGAAAACGCTGTGAATGGCTGTTCACACTGAACAGCCAATCACAGCGATCGCCGACGGGGGGGGCGACATCGCAGCCCCCCCTGGGCATGCAGGGACATGTCTGCTGTCAGGGACAGCAGACATCGTCCCTCTGTCACTGCGTCTCGAGACGCAGTGACAGTTTAAAGTCATGACGTACATTTATGCCATGTGTCGGGAAGTACATCCCGGCCATGACGTAAATGTACGTCAAATGTCGGGAAGGGGTTAAAGCGTAATGCCCAGTACACACGGGTCGAGTCAGCCTTTGTGCTGAGCGATTTAGTTAAGCTCAACACAGATCTTCAGCACACAACACTGTACCAGCGATATGTGCTGAGCGATCTGTCATGTCCAGTGTTCTCAACTGAGAACACACTGGTGATGACTAGATTTATACTGCATGCAATATAAATCTAGTCAGGCAGTAGCGACGTACGGGACCGCACACCGCCGGGGGCCATACACATGAAGCGATCCGTGTTTTATTTTGTAATGGGGCTGAAATCGCCCTTTGTGTATTGACCATAATTCCTTGTCACAAGAAAAAAGCATGGTATAGAGCAGGGGTGGCCAACCGGTCAGAGGTAAAGAGCCGAAAAATATCAGTAGTCAAGCCAAAGAGCCAACATCATGCGCGCGCCAAAGGGGGGCGTGATCGGGGGAGTGGTCAGGGGCGTGGTCATATGACACAAGGAGAGTGGCCACATGACAAAACTTTATGCCCCCAGTGCCAGATATGCCCCCCACAGTGCCAAACATCACATGCCCCCCACAGTGCCAAACATCACATGCCCCCCACAGTGCCAAACATCACATGCCCCCCACAGTGCCAAACATCACATGCCCCCCACAGTGCCAAACATCACATGCCCCCCACAGTGCCAAACATCACATGCCCCCCACAGTGCCAAACATCACATGCCCCCCACAGTGCCAAACATCACATGCCCCCCACAGTGCCAAACATCACATGCCCCCCACAGTGCCAAACATCACATGCCCCTCAAAGTGCCAAACATCACATGCCCCTCAAAGTGCCAAACATCACATGCCCCCCACAGTGCCAAACATCACATGCCCCCCACAGTGCCAAGCCTCACATGCCCCCCCACAGTGCCAAACATCATATGCCCCCCCACAGTGCCAAACATCATATGCCCCCCACAGTGCCAAACATCATATGCCCCCCACAGTGCCAAACATCATATGCCCCCCACAGTGCCAAACATCATATGCCCCCCACAGTGCCAAACATCATATGCCCCCCACAGTGCCAAACATCATATGCCCCCCACAGTGCCAAACATCATATGCCCCCCACAGTGCCAAACATCACATGCCCCCCACAGTGCCAAACATCACATGCCCCCCACAGTGCCAAACATCACATGCCCCCCACAGTGCCAAACATCACATGCCCCTCAAAGTGCCAAACATCATATGCCCCCACAGTTAGGAAGCTGGGCCCTCCAGCACAGGTGTTGCCCACAGTGCAACACCTATGCTGGAGGGCCCAGCTTCCTAACTAAAGGGCCCACCTAGAGGGCCAGGAGGGCCCAACAAACAAATGAGCCACGGGCCAAGAGGGCCCGACTAATGCGCACACAGGCCAGAAGGGCCTGAATTTGCCCACAGGCCTAGTGCCCGACACCCGGTGGTCTAGGGTGGATGGAGGGTAGGAGGCCAAAGGCCCCTACCTGGTGTTGGGAGAGGCCGCTGGGGGGAGCTTCGTCAGCTCTTTTGCTTCCCACCCCCGCTGGCCTCTCCGGGAGCCATCTTCTTTTTTCTTGCAGAAGGCGCCGGAGATCTTCTGTCTTGATCCCGGCGTCTTCTGGCCTCTTCAGCGGCGCCGGAACTCTTCTCCCCGCCGCCGTCTTCTGCGCCATCCTCCGGCGGCTTCTCGTGTCTTCAGGAGCGCTCCTGCACTCCGCCGGCGTGGAGAAGACTTTTCGCCCTCCCGCTGGCGTCTGATGTCAGACGCCGGGGGTAGGGCGGAAACGGCGCGGCGAGCGCTGATTTGCTCGCCGCGGCCGTTTCCTATTGGCCGCCGATGCAGCGTTTTGAATTTGGCAGCCGAATTGGCGCCAAATTCAAAACCCCGCTTTGCAGACGGGATGGGAGGCTGGAGCCGCACTTTACAGCGCGGCGAGCCGCATGCGGCTCGCGAGCCGCGGGTTGGCCACCGCTGGTATAGAGGAAGAGGAGACAGTCTATGCAACTTAATAATTGAAACAAGATAGAGTACAAAATTTGATAGAGCATGACCAGCATCCCTGAAAAACAGAAGGTGATATATAACAGAATAACTGATGGATTTTTATTGCAGATTAGGCTTACAGTAAAACATGTAGGCAAAGTGTATTTGAATTCTCTGGCACTTTGTGTACAGTCTAGCAAGGTTGGGTTATCCCTGCCT